>NC_081422.1:916166-942840 GCF_949786415.1 Peromyscus eremicus
TAGCCACGTGTTCTGGCTAAAAACTGAAATCCAGCCACGAGTTCTCACTTGAGTTGAGCCTGGGCTCCAGCTTCCTTAAGCTCCGACCACATGAGTTGGCATTTCTGCCTCAAGCAGCTCTATCTGCAGTTGCATGTAGCTCCTGCAACTTTATTTATTAACATACAAATAAAATCATGTTTCAGCACAAAAAAAATCACTATAGCTGGGGGAAAGGAGAGAAGAGCAGAGGGAGGGTCATGCCCTTCTTAAAGAACAGCACTGTGTCAATTACTTTCACTCTGAATCCAAACCGCTTCCAGAATATGACGGACGTATTAGAAAACAAATAAAACTATCAACTTTTATCACACCTGAGACTAGATATTTACCACTTGGTTATTCCCAAAGGTATGTCTTCATTCCTCTTTTCTACACCCAATGTTGCCTATTTGGAAGTTGATAAGTAGGCAGAAAAGCACGTAGGGACCATCAGACTCTAGATATGGTCTGTGGCAGTGTCTTTAGCTGCTGATGAAGGAATGAGTTGTTTGGAGAGGGAAAAAAAGGTACATGGACATGTTTTAAATGGAAAGATAAATGCAAGTAGGGTTTCTAATATTGAATATATCTTCCTTTGAAGGTGTGAAGACCAAGACAATAAAGCAATACAGATGCAGGCTCACAGTTAGCATCTATTGCAGCAAGATCCAGACATCCCTTGCATCTTCTTTAACATCGGATGTTTTGGGTCCATTAGGTTCTGGTAGACATAAAGAAGATACACATTGATTTAAAGTTAATTCTCATCTATTTAAAAAGTCAGGAGAACAATTCCAGGAAACAAAAAAGGCAAATAAACACACTTACCTTTGAAGTGGCCACTCTGCTTGTAAGCAGAGGCACATTTGGCTACAGGGTTTGTTTTATTTTACAAATGAATAACTCACAAGTCTCAATTTGCATGGTTCATTTTGTTTTCAAATGAAGTAAATTATTAATTCGTGGTTCACAGAAAGACTTTCCAAGGACAGCTGTAGCTGACTGCAATTCTAATCCTTTAAAAATGAAAAACTTTTGCTTATAGTAATAAAATCAACAGTTTCTGTTTGTCATTTCCCTTGCCACTGTCCTGGTATATACATAGGCCAGTTATGTACCTACCCTGCCTCTGAAACGCTGAGAAAAATGAGAGGAATAATTAAGGGATGTCCTTAAGTCATATTTTACCCAAATGATTAATCTGTATCTATTAGAGCTACTGTGCTTTGGATGTGTGCCTTCCAGAATACAAGTGCTGAGAATGAATGGACACTGAGATAGTTTTAAAAGGTGAGGCCAGGGCTGGAGTGATGACTCAATGGTTAAAAGCACTGGCTGCTCTTCCAGAGGTCCTGAATTCAATTCCCAGTACCCACATGGTAGCTCACAACTGCTGCAGGATCTGATGTCCCATGGTATCTGATGCCCTCTTTTGGTGTGCAGATGTACATGAAGACATACCACCCATGTACATAAAATACATAATCAAATACATTTTAAAGAAATGAGGACATCTCCTTTGTGAATAGGATGGTGTAGTGTTTTTGATGAGGTTTGATGCAGCTGTGGCTTTCTGTCCCATATATCATTCTGCTATATGAATATATAACACTCTCCCTTGCTAAAAGCCACATGTCAGAAAGAGAGACTGTCCTTCATCAGATACTTAACCCATTGCCTTGAATGTACACTGCAAACCTCTAGAACTATGAGATCTGAATTTCTTTTCTTTATAAATGCTTTATTATTTTTTATTTATTTGTTAGTCAGCTAATTATGTGTGTGTGTGTGTATGATATTTGTGGCTGCCCCTGGTAGTTTTATTTATTTATTTATTTATTTATTTATTTATTTATTTATTTATTTATTTATATGTGTGTACATGTGCATGAGAGGCCAAGGTTACCCTTAGTTGTTCCTCAGGAACTTTCCACCTTTTTTTTTTTTTAGGTAGATCTTTTATTGGCTTGGAACTAGACAATTTGGTTAAGATGACAGACAAGCAAGCCTGGTAGATCTTGTCTCTTCAGTGCTAGGATGACAACTCCATGCCACCATGCCTGTCTTTTTATGTGGATGATGAAGATCAAACACAGTGTCTTAGTTATTGTTATGTTGCTGTGAAGAGAAACTATAACCAAAGCAACTGTTATAAAAGAAAAAAATCATTTAATTGGGGCTTGCATCAATTTCAGAAATTTAGTCCATTATCATCTTGCAGGCAGCCAAGGTTTTGGGAAAGTAGCTAAGAGCTCTTCAGAAATGAGAGAGAGAGAGAGAGAGAGAGAGAGAGAGAGAGAGAGAGAGAGAGAGAGAGAGAGAGAGGGAGATTATACCTGGTGTGGGCCTTCAAAACCTCAAAGTGACACACCTCAACCATTAAGGCCATATCTCTTCCAAAAAGGTCTCATCTCCTAATTTTTCCCAACAGTCCAACAACTTGGAACCAAGCACAGAAATATGTGCACCTATGGGGGCCATTTTTATTCAAATCACAACACCCAGAGTCTTGATCTTTTTATGGCAAACTCTTTCAGAATTCTCTCCCCAGCCCTAATCTACAGTATTTTGTTACAGCATTACAAGCAGACTAAAACATGAGCTCTGTCCAAAGAAGAAAAACCTAGGTGATTTATTCTTCTATTCGTTGGAACCAGAATGGGGAAGATGGCTTTGATTGGAAAATAAGCAATAGAGTCTGAAGCTGAGGAGAGATATGATAGATGATGCTATGTACACAAGGGTTATATGATAGGCCTTAAGTAAACCTAAACTGTAAATTAGAATAATATGTAGAAAAAATACAAAAATTTGAAAGGATAAAAAACAATATGTGAAATTGGGTTGCACAGGCAATGGAACACTGCTGTGAGATCTCAGTGAGACTGAAGGAACTGATATTGCCTTTATTATCTTGTATTGACAGGTTCAAATAAGATCTGTGGCTCAGGATGGCACCTCTTTTACCAGAGACCTAGTCAGTTTTCTGGGTCACCTGGCTGTATTCCAGCTTACCTAGTTCCAGGTTAAAAGTTCTGCATTGAAACTACTATCCCCAACATTCTTTTCATTTATCTTTCCTTGACATGGATTTCCAGTGATGCTATAAATGGGGCAGGCTTTGGTACAGGTTTGCAATGAGAACCCCTAAATCTCACAGTCTTTACTACTCTATTTCCCTCTGTCCACCTCTCCTTTGAATAATGTCCTTGTTAATGGTCAAAGAAAAAAAAAAGCTAAACAAAGGAGATTAGATACAGGGTTCTTATTTTTTTTTTAAAAAAAAAGAAGCTACTCTGACAAAAGGAAGATATAGAAATGATAAGATAAAAGGTAGATTTTTGGATCCACTAAAAAAAGAATAAGGATATGATAAGATAAAAGGGGAGATTATTGAATCTACTTTTAAAAAGGAACTACTTGTTTTAAATAGGATAAGTAATGAAAATTTTTTATCTGAATTTGTGAAATGTTAATGGACTGGACATTGTTATATATTAATGGAGTTCTTTGTCTGAATCTGTCAAATGTTAATGGACTAGACATTGTTAATGTAATTCTTGACTGTATATATTGTATATATTTACTGGATATAGTTTTTCTTGTATTAGTTATAACCTCTTTTAAATTTTAGAGAAAAAAGTGGAAATGTGATATTGTGTTCCCCAATGTATTGTGTACCTTAATAAACTTATCTGGGGTCTGAGAACAGAACAGCCACTAGATAGACATAGAGGCCAGAAAATGGTGGCACACAGACCTTTAATCCTAGCATTCCAAAGGCAGAGATCCATCTGGATCTCTGTGAGTTCAAAGCCACACTGGAAAGAGCCAAGCATGGTGACACACACCTTTAATCCCAGGAAGTGGTGGCAGGAAGCAGAAAGGTATATAAGGTGTGAGGACCAAAAACTAGAGCCTGGTTAAGCTTTTAGACTTTTAGCAGCAGTTCAGCTGAGATTCATTTGGGTGAGGACTCAGAGTCTTCCAGTTAGAGGATACAGGATCAGCTGAGAAGTTGGCAAGGTGAGGTCAGCTGTGGTTTGTGTTCTGTTTCTGTGATCTCTCAGCGTTCACCCCAATACCTGGCTCTGGGTTTTTCTATTAATAAGACCTTTTGAGATTTGCATTACATCTGATGGCAAAATAATGACCAACAATTTTGAGAACTAAATGCTTCCTGGAGCAAGGGAGAGAACCTTTATTCTCTTACTTTAATAAATTCTTGTGTTTCTTTCTGATTTGATGGACTTAATTCATATGCTAAGTACAGTCAAGATCCAGTAATGCCATTCTCATTTAGATTTCAGTAACTGCTAATGAGTAAACTTTGAGGTTCCTTATTCTCACCAGAGCCTTTCAGGTGCTCATAACCACCAATTACTTCCCATGTCATCAAAATGAAGTTAAACTGTCCTACTCTTGGCCTATTAGATCCTGCAGGACTTGATCTATAGCAGTTTCCTAAACAAGTCTTGTATTCTCCTTCTTCCCCTGCCCTATGGACTCCATCCATACTTCAGATAAAGGGATCTCACTCTAGTTTCTCTTCAGCTCTCCAGTCCTTGTGATCTCTGTTAAAAGACATCAGAAAAGACACAGAGTATATTATGGATGATAGATGTAGTTTATTACAAGGCAAAGTGGTACATAGTCAAGGATTGGAGTAGGCAGTAATCAAAAGGACCATTGCAGAATGAACATTCTCATGGTGAAAAAAATGGACAATGGTCATTCTACCAAATTTACATTTTAAGTAGGTTTTAGACCATATTTTCAAGTTTCTAAACCTCTTTCCTGAAGAGCTTTTTTATGTGATTAACAGAAGCATTTTTAAGAGCTATTAAGAGAAAGGGATTATTTCTTTTTGTTCTTTATCATAAAGGCTTATGTTATATAAACAATCTTGTGATTGCTTGGGTAGTTTAGAATGCCATGTCCACTTAGGGCCAGAGACACACTTCAGATCCCATTAATGTGACCAAAAATCTGAGTCCTCAAGTTTTACTTCTTAGTTTAAAAGTTGCCAATTGTGAGGGGTGGGGATGAGGATCCATTTTTAATGACCTTAAAACTTTTTAAGATCTGACTAGCTACCTAACAACACCAATTTCTTAATTTTTCACAGGGTTCAAATTCCTTCCCACCTCAACATCACATGTGTTACCAGGACTTTTCTTGGAACTCTCTTTACCTATTTTTCACCTAGTCATCAGTGAAATAAAGACACAGGCTAAAATGAAGAGAAAGATCTTGAAGCAAATTAGCATGTCTGGCAGAAACAGACACATATTTGCACCTTTTTACAATGCCAGAATTTATTTAATAACAATAATTCATAACTATATCATCTTTGTTAACTATGGTGACATTTTATTTGTGCTGAAATGTGATTTTATTTGTATGTTAATAAATAAAGTTGCCTGGGGATCAGAGCTAAAAGCAAGCCATTAAGCAGAAGTCCAGTGGTGGTGGCACACACCCTTAATTCAATCACAGCAGGCAGAGTCTCTTTGTGTTCAAGGACACAGCCAAGTAGTGACCTGAACCTCTAATCCCAGTACCAACCATAGAGACCTGGAGGTATGTATAGACAGGCAGTGATGAGGAAATCATGTGGTTAGGTTTAGAGCCAATGAGAAGGCAGAACAGAAAGGCAATAAAAAGACAGGTCACACAGGAAAAGGTCTCTGTCTCAGGGGAAGGACTACAGCGAGTGCTAAGCTAAATGTTATTCGCTAGTCATCTGATCTCTTGGGCTTTTAACTCTGTATTTGGCTTTGTGTTTCTTATTTAATAAGACCATTTAGAATTTCGTCTACAGTTGACTGCAATTTGTCAAGTAGTTCTACTTTTCCTTGATAGCAGGCTGTTGGCAAACACAGGTTCTTCTATTCTGACCTACAACTGTTAAACTCACAGATCATATATTGCACACCACACAGTGAATTGCTGTCTCTATATATTAATAGGCTTGAGTATGGCTGCAATAGTTTAAAGAGGCTGTATTGGAGCTCACAGAGTCCTAAAGAGACCTGATCTCTTTAGGCACAGTAAGAGTGTTGATAGAGGTTCAGAGTCTTACTGCAAGTAATTAGATAATGATTTGGAGTTCTGCTGCTGAAGATGCTGCTGCTGCTGAGTAGACCTAGAAGTTTAAATGAACCTCAAAGGTGAGTTGAGCTGTAGAAAGAAGTGAGGTGTGGAAGGATGAAGGCCATAGGGAAAGAGCAGGACCAGTTGGAGAGCTGGAAGGCAATTCTTATAGGCTGCATTGACAGTGAGAACCATGCTGAGCTGAAGTCCCTGACGTTGTTGGAATTTCTATGTCCATTGGCCCATTGACACCTACTAAGTGGTCAGATGGCAAGTTAATATGAACAATTTTCCTTGCAAAATTGTATGCCCTCTCTACATGGTACAGGTAGGGTTGTCACTCACATTTCTTGGTTTGATCTGTTTATTAAGTTTTCAGGCATACTTTTTCTGAAATAATTTTATGTGTGCTAATATGGTCCCAGTTTACTTTGATAAATTTGTAGGGTGGTATCCTTTTTATCTTTTAGGAATAAGCAGGTGACCATCTCTTATATTGTGATACCTGATTCTCCCACTGAAGGAAAGCTCTGAAGGACCAGGGGCATGGGCATCATTTATTTGTTCCAGTCCATTTCCTGCAGTGCAGGGAGTAGTTCTGGTTTATAAAAGGATATATATATATATATATATATATATATATATATATATATATATGACTAAAAAAATTCCAAACACCTGTTGAATTCAATGTTATTCTCACATTCCAAGACAAAGATGGTGAATATCTTGCCTCATGTCACCAAACTTTCCCCCTAGGAAGTATTTGTCCCAGGACTTGAACTTAGTTGCTACTGCAAGGCTCTTATCTATAAGCTAGTGGACCTCCTAAAAGTCATTAGTAGAGAAGATATTTTGGATAAGGTTGGGGGGCAGTCCATGGCTCAAAAGGCTAGGTTCAGCTACTCATCCTCAATATGCCAATTAAAAGTGTCAAACTGATAATGGTATGGTATTTTGAATAAGAATGACCTCCATAGTCTTATAGATTTGAAGACTTGGTCATTAGGGAGTGGTGCTACTTGACAGCGATTAGGAGGTGTGGCCATGTTGGAGAAAGTGCACCACTGGGGGTAGGCTTTGAAGTCAAATGCTCAAACCAGGCCCAGTATCTCTCTTTCTGATGCCTGCTGATACAAATGTAGAACTCTCAGCTACCTCTCCAGTGCCATGCCTGCTTATATATTTCCAGCCATGACAATAATGAACTAAACCTCTGAAACTGTAATCCAGCCCTAAGTAAATGTTTTCCTTTATTAATAGTTGCCATTGTCATAATGTCTCTTCACAAGAACAAAATGTTACTATGACAAATGGAAAGCAGAATAAAGAAATTTATTCAGTGAAGCCACACAGGGAACAGAGACAAACAAATCCATCATCTCTCCCAAGTGTATCTTCCAGTGCCTGAAGTGAGATCAAAATTTAAATTGAGGGTCAAGGATATGCACTTTTAAGCAGTTCAGATCCTGGTGGGGTCCCACCCATTACTGGCTAATCATTGACTAGGGTTCAGTCTCATCCTATAAGCTAGTTCAACAACTGTGTGAAATCTCTTTTTCTCTGGCTGGGATACTTTACTTTTCCCAGCATGAAACTCATTGAGAAATTTCCATTTATTTGGGACTCATTGTTTCAATAATGGGATAGATTGAGAGAAATCCTTCACGTCTGCCTGGTCAGTTATTATGCAAAGAGCTACCTCATGTCCTGAAGTTCCCATTATTCCCTCTTTTCTCTTTTGCCTTGTTCCAGTCATTTTTTTCTGCATATAGAGATCATGTTTTCTGCCTAAGAGCTATTTCACACGTATTCTTTAAACATTGCTTGTAGTTTTATCTTGACTCCCCTTTGTGTTAGGATGACTTATGGATATACACACACACTTTCAGCTTGTTCCTACCTTGAGAAACAGGATGATATTCTACTTATATAACCCCTAAAGCACTTAGCATTATGCCTGTTCTTTTTTTGTTTATTTTGTTTTCGGTGTGTGTGTGTGTGTGTGTGTGTGTGTGTGTGTGTGTGTGTGTGTGTTGTGTTTGATTTTGTTTTTTTGATACAGGGTTTCTCTGTGTAGCCATGGCTGTCAAATCACTCACTCTGTAGACCAGCCTGGTCTCAAACTCAGAGATCTGCTTACCTCTGTTTTTCAAGTGCTGGGATTAAAAGCATGCACTATCATCAACCAACTTAGCATTATGTCTTATATATTGTTGCTGTTCACTGAAATTTTAAGTTTTGATTCTAAGGCCTTTTGTGCTGTCTTCCATAATTATGTTTTTTTTTATCAAATAACAGTAATTTTATAACAATTATTATATTCACTGATGAACATGAGCTAATGGCATCACTACAGTCCTACATGCTAAGCAGTAGATCTTCAGAAATTGACATACTGGTCAATAGTGGTTATTTCTGATAATGCTGATTATATATTGTATGTAGGGCTTTCTATCAAGAAAAAAAGCTCAAGAAATAAGTAGTCTTTACCATCTAGGCTATCTTCTTGACTTATAGTCTGCTGACACAGAGCAGAATATTTGGTCATAAATGTTTAGATTAAAGGAAGTACTGGTAATTTACTCTTCTTTATCTCTCTAGCACTTATTAGGTAAACAATAGCAGTGCATTCGTGAGACTATGAAAAGGCTGTAAAATGGAAAACAATGGGACGAAACCCGTTTAATTGTGAAGTTAGTTATCATGTTCAACCAACCAACATCCCCAATAAGAGGCAATAATCAAACTTTATAATTACTTATAATGATATGTATGTATAAAATAAATTTGTACACATAGTATCTTATATTTCTAGGTTGAAAAAGCAGAGACTAAACAGTGTCCCTGACCAGTCACAGAAACAAGCCTAAGAAAAAACAAGGATTTTATGCTATGATAGAATACTCAGATGAACAGCATTTTAGAGGAGAAAGACTGGGCTGCAATCACTGTTCTTGGCATTGCTCTGTGGAGGTCTCTGCCTCAGAACTATAAGGCTGTGAGACAGAAACAGCCTTCTCTTTTATCTTCCTGAAAGCAGGCTTCTTGAGCCAGGCTAGAGAATGACCCAGGTCTTTTCACATCAAGACATTGAGTGGAAACATAAAGCATTGGGATCCTTGGGGGGCAGTGTGCATGACACACACTTTAAGCTCCTAAGGACTGTAGTGGGTAGCTGTTCCAGCTTTGACCTGGAAGTACTACCCCCATTGAGGCTTCGGTAACTGTCACGCCTACAAGGTGGGGCCAAGGCAGGAGCCCTTAAGACCCAAGATCTGGATGTGCTGGCTCTCTTGGTTCCTGGATCCTGGACACTGGAGGTAGACTGAGCAGAGTTTTCCAGAGAACACCGCTCGACTGTGCTATACCTTTCCTGGACCTTGTAACCTATCCCTTTACTTGTATGTTACCCCCACAAAATAAACCTCCCTTTTAACTACATGGAGTTACCTTAATACAACCAATAGAAGACATGCTGGCCAATTCTATTAGTCAGGGGGAAAGAGTGCCATGCAGATTACTGTCAATCATTTTATCGGCCCTTTTTGTACTTTTTATTTAGAGAAGAAATAATGATCCAATATTCTCCATCTAGAATTCTTGAATAATTTGCAATTCAATCCTTATAATATTCTATATTTTAGACACTATATTCTGTTTTCCTGGACTGTCTGGGAATTGGATTATCTGATAACTTTTATGCATTAAAGAGAAAACAAGAAACTTGGATTGGTTACTGCCAACCAATGAAAATCAAAGCATTCTTTTGGGCTACTTTTAAGTGATTTCCTCATCTCCCATAGCTTTCCAAACTACATTTAAAATGTCAGGACTTTGTAGAAGACTAAATCTGAAGTTTAATGTCTTGCAACGCAAGTCAAGATTCTAGCAGAAAGAGATCCTGGGATCAGGGTTGAGATCTTTAGACAGAGAGACTCGAGAACTGGAAATTCTGCCTCCTTGTAAATTTCTGCACTGAAGAGTGAAGCTTCTTCTTGACCATCATGGACCAGGTCTCATCAAAAACTGGTGCCATGTCAGGAAATGTTCTTTTTCCTTAGAGTCAGTCCTTACCTTCTTCATAGACATTCAATTGAGCAGGGACATACTTAAACATGAGCTGACAGAGAAAAATGAAAGTTCTACTAGATATGAATGGAGATCATAGGAAGTGAGTGGCTTGGAGATTATGCTGTGATAGAGCAAGGTAATGCACAGGTTCTTGCATCTTCTATTCTTATTGAAGCTATTTCGTGTTTAACAAGAATTTGATGTCCCTGATGAAGAAACCCATGGAAAATTACACAACCCTATTTAGGAACCAAAGTTCACACTGTCCTAGGTAAATTATCTTAGCTTCTGTCAAACAACCTATTTATAAGGAACCTAGCTAACCACTTATCTTAGCTTCTGTTAAAATTGCTTACTTCTGTTAAGCCCCCCTGTGCAGATGTTGAGTGAGATGCCAGGAGTTGGTTTCTGCCTTTAATAACCCCATGTTTTTGACATTCCTAAGATGGGAGGGATATAAAGTTTGCTAAGGTAGGCTTTAGTGAAATGAGTGGCTCCTTCCACTTTGGAAGTTGATACCCTCATGTTGAGAAATGTTCTTTATGATATGATAGCAATTGTAAATTTGGAGAAAGCAGTAGGCTAGATTAATGAGTAATTTTCATCATAGAAAATTTACAAATAAGTCCTTTCAAAGAAATCCTCTAAATCACTCTGTTCTTTGCTGCAAACAGCGTTTTGACATATTATTTCCTGTATGTGTATTAGGCTGAGTTTTCTAGAGGAACATAATCAACAGAATGTAGCTATATTATAAAAAGTATTTATTAGATTTATTTATAGGATAGGGGATGAGTAGTTCAACAATGGTAGTCTGTGTGAACAAAAACTCCTGAAAAGAAGCTGCCTCTGGCTGTGGATGGAGGAACAGAAAACCCCTGAAAGGAATCTTAAATCATAAATCTCACTAATCTTATCAATAAAAACCAGGAGTCAGATATCAGGGTAAAAACCTGAAAGATCAGAGGAGCAGCCAACAGTGACTTCATACCTCTTCTGTTCCTCTGATCAAAAGGGCTGAGATCCTGCCTCAGCCCCCACTTACCACTCCCTGTCCATCTCTCTACAGTCTTCAAAACCTCTATGGTTAACTAGTAGCTAGCTCTGCCCTCTGACTCCAAGCAAGCTTTATTTGTCAAAATGCAAACAAGATATCACATAGCAGAATCCATCTGCAGAGACTGATTAGAATTTCAGTACACTGGAGAGACTGGAATGCTGCAAGTCCAGAGGCTAATTACTTTATCTTGAGCTAGATTCTGGCCCTCCAGGAAAAGCCACCCACCCTCTGTCAGAACGAACTCTTATAATTTAAAAATGGCAGACAAGATCGGACAGATACATCATGTGACACAGCTCATGTGGAGGGTTTATTGGAAGGGTGGGGGAGAAGGAAGAGATTCATAGTCCAGCCCCTGGAGATAAGAGCTAAGAAGGAAGGCAAGGGCCTTCCTTTTATGAGGCAATGTAGTGCATGTGCACAGAGACCACATAGCAAAACACATGTGTACAGACTACATAGTGAGGTAGGGGCCATAGGATCCTGGGCTGGCCAGTATAACTGCCTGAGTACTGACAAGTGCATGTGTATCCTGCCAGGTCCCCAAGGGCAAGCCAGTGCTGGTGCCTGAATGCTAACATTCCTCCTTGTTGTTTACTATAAAAAGATGAGGAAATAGAAACAAGTGGCAGGTGAGGTGGGAATGAGGGCACCAAGTTCTTGAGATTGCTTTCTTTTGACCTGGAAGGTATCAGCATCTTTGGGGGACCTGAGAAGATTGGGATGCTGAGATGGCATCTTGGGATAGCTGGTTGTTTTACTGCTGTCCATGCTCTGTGGGGACCATCTGACAGTGCTTGGACCTGGCAAGATGCTGTCAGAGCAGAAGATAAAAATTTAGCCAATTTTTTTTTATTTTCTTAGGTCTTCGAAATTGAGGGAGGGGAGTCTTAAAACCAGGAAAAAGTGAGGGGGCTTAGGCTGTTGATTGATAGTACTTAATTGAGGAGTACATCTGAACTGTTCAAGGTGGATCTAAGTTGACTCTCTGGAGCTTACAAGAATTCTTTGAGTTTGTGAAAAGATGTTTTAGACACATTAGCATTCCCACTGTTTATACTCCATAGTGAATTTTACATTGTAGAAACTCATGCCTTTGAGTCATAAGGGACCCAGAAATGATTCTGATTGAAGACATTAACACTCTCTTTCTATCCAGAAAACTGTGACAAATGTTTATAGCACAATGAAAGGCACCTTTTAAGTCTATAGTTAGAAAACAACTAAAGGGAATTTAAAATCCTGAGCTTGTGGCTATGATTGTTTAATGGTAATATGATGCTTAGTACTGTGCCATTAATAGCTTATCAAAATTCCATCGATTAATGTTAGGGCTATGAACTGTTGGTATCTTAATGTACCAGTAGCATAGCAAGAAAGAAAAATCTGGAACATGTTTTATTCTTTTATACATCTCAAATCACTTTTTCCTTATCACAACTTAAGCTTTTCTATCTTCACATGAATAAACTTTAAAGCACCCTCTTTTTATCTAATTTACCAGGAGATACAGGTGGCTAACCACTGAGAGTAGTCACACTGCAAAGCAACTTCCTTAAATAAAGGAATCATAAGTTACATTGAAATCTGTTTTGTGAGTTTATTTCTTTTTTCTTTTTTTGTTTTTGTTTTTTTGTTTTGTTTTGTTTTTTTGAGACAGGGTTTCTGTGTAGTTTTGGTTCCTGTCCTGGCTCTTGCTCTGTAGACTAGGCTGGCCTTGAACTCACAGAGATCTTCCTGGCTCTGCCTCCTGAGTGCTGGGATTAAAGGTGTGCACCACCACCACCTGGCCTTTTTTTTTTTTGAGTCTTGTAGCAAGGTAAACTGTGTATAGACTTAGCATTCACTCTAAGAGGGTGAGGCCTGTTATCTGAATTTTACACAGAGAACTGAGAAGGCAGCAGAAGCCTTGTTTCTGCTGTTAAACTGACAAAGCTAATACTAACCTAGTCATCAAACAGTATCAGAGTTCTGAGAAGGATAAATTTTACCCAAGTTAGTGATTAAAAATGGCAGAGACTTACTTGCTGCCTATCTAGACAGCGACCCCAGAGTCCTCCATGGTTGTTGAGGGAAAAAGCCTTAGGGCAACATCAGTCTTCCACTGCTAGGTCCAGAAGATCTGACAGACTTTCCTATGGAGTAGGAACTTATAGGAGGGCCAGTCTACCTTGTCTAGGGAAAAGGTGGCAATTAATTCCCCAGTGTCCTATTGTCTATGGTCTGAAGAGGGTCTTGGCAGCAGCTGAGGTCAAAGATGGTTTTTGCTTGGTGGCTGGCATTGCGTGTTTGAAGCAAGTTCTGGGTAGAGGTACTTCTGTGCCCATCCATTTTCTTTGGAGGTAATAGGGGTGCTGGCAGTAGCTGGCATGTCTCTCTATCACAAAAGCCTTTTAAATTAAACATTTTAAATGCCACATTCTGCAGATCTCTGAGCATTTGAGGATTGTTTGTCTATTAGGTATATCTTAATAGACAAACTTTCTTTCTAGTTACTTGTTTTAAGCTTAACTTTGAAAACATATATAGGGGGCCAAGTAAGGCTTATCCCTGTAATTAATTATATCTGTACTTAGTATGACTACAATTAAAAAACTTGATCATTTGTAAGGATGACTATTTACTTGTATTCTCTAACAGTCCTCCATATGTTAGCAGCTTTCATAAGACTAGGACTTTATGTTCCATTCCTGTCAGGTTTAGCACTAAAAATAATGATTTTGAATTGAAGCTTTTCTACTGTCAAAATAAAACCCTCTGTTCATAGATAATGTGCTCAGGAAAGAAACCAAAATAGCCATTCCATGGGTAAAAACAGAACAAGTTTGTATCAAATTGTTAAGGCTGTCTCCTGCAAAGGCAAGGAAAAGTGAAAAGGGAAAGATCCCAAGTGAAATGGGAACAGGAGAAAGAGGCTTGTGAGTTGGTACGTGACCCATGAGCAGGAACTGAGGGAGCACTGAGGCCAGCACTGCCCTTGACAGGCCATACATGCCTCTGCTTAAGTGCCCAAATCTGGGAACTATGAATTTTTTCCAGGCATTCTATTATAGAATATATATACCTTATTTATCAAACACATGTTGCCACTTATTTAAATTCTCTAGAAGCTTGGTGTTGAACAGTTGGCAGAGAAATAAGTACTTAGGTGTAAATCTCTAAGTCAGTTTTTGTTAATCTGCATAGATCTCTGTAAGTAAATTTGTTGCAACTCTGTGGGTTTGGTCCCAGGTTTTGGTACCAAAACGTGAGTTTTGCAACTCTGGGGAAAGGTATCCTAACTACTTGGGGAGTCAGGCAACACCTTGATCTACTTAGGACAGCTCTGATGGCTAGAGCTACAAAGAGACAGCTCAGCCCTGAAGGGAAGTTTTTCTGACTTCTCGGGAGAGTCTAGCCTAGAAGTGTTTCAGCAGGGAAGGGTATCCTGACTCTTCAGGAAAGTCAGGCCTGGCACTGCCAGGAGTTCTGCAGGGAAGGGTACCCTGACTGTTACCTGGTGTAATGGGGGATGGTATCCCTGCAGGATATAGCAATCCTGCTCCTCTCCTGGAGAGCCGCTACAGCTGGGCTTTGCTCAGCCCCCACTTAAGGGGGCTTCCTAGCAGAGCTCTGCTTCTTTAGCCTATATTGTTGCTTCTTTTGCTTCACTCTGCAAAAGGAGAAACCCCCGCATAAGTAGCAATGTCCTCCGGCTCTAGAGAAAATTGTTACTTTTTCAGCTCTTTCTTGCTCTGTCCATTGAGGGATGTCTCAACAAGGATTTTCTGTTCAGCTCCTCCTTGCTCTGTCCACTGAGGGACATCTCAGCAAGGATCATCTGTTTAGCTCCTACTTGCTCTGTCCACTGAAGAATGTCTCAGCAAGGATCTTCTCTATGCCAGTGAATAAAAATCTTCACACCCGCTGGGCGGTGGTGGCGCACGCCTTTAATCCCAGCACTTGGGAGGCAGAGGCAGGTGGATCTTTGTGAGTTCGAGCCTGGTCTACAGAGCGAGATCCAGGAAAGGTGCAAAGCTACACAGAGAAACACAAAGAAACCCTGTCTCGAAAAAATCCAAAAAAAAAAAAAAAATCTTCACACCCAAAACTCTTTTGAGAAAGAGATTTACTGGGGAAGGAAAAGTCTAGGAGAGTAGCTGCCTCTACCAGGGTGGAGAGAATAGCCTACAACTGACTAGGCAGGGCAGTTTATATAGGAGATTTTGGGGGCAGAGTCAACCAGTGATTGGTTAGATTTTTTTCTGCCCAGGGATTGGCCAGTTTTGTGAGCTAGGGACAAAGATGGCCCTGATTTCAGAGCCAAACTGTGTTTCTTTCACTGGCCTTTCTTGAATTTTTGACACTAATTCTAAGGGCATGGAACATTTCTTTCACTAACTGATTCTAGGGACGAAGAGTGTTTCTTTAGTGCTGGTTTCAGAATCATAGCAAGTTTCTTTGGTTCTGGGTTTGGGAATAAATTGTTCATTTCTCTGGCACAGGTCCCAAACCCAGGCTGTGTTTTTTTCCCTGGTTCTAGGCCCCAGGGCCAGGGTTCTACTGTCCTGCTCTGTGATTGGTTGGTTTCATAATTTAGTTGGCCAGGGCCAGAGATGGCTCTGATTTGAGCCAAACTGTGTTTCTTTCACTCTCCTTATCTGAGCCATCTTTCCCTAGTTCTGGGTTGCAGGGTCAGGGTTTCTTTACCCATCCCCTTTTCCCTAAAATCTCCATAATCTTAAATTTTTATCATCACATAGCTAATATTTTAAACAAGGGTTGAATCACATATACAATATGTTGAACAGATCTAACCATATGTGTTTATCATTATTCAAAAAATTCCATACCAATCCAAAATATTTCAGACTTGTTGCTTTCTTAGTCTAAAAGGAGATAAAGTGAACAAAGAGCGCATTAGGATTAAGAAGTGTATGTACTGTTTAACCTTAGTAAAATATGGCTGCCAGCCATGTGGCTGTCTACATCATGATGAGGTCACCAGCCAAGATGGAAGAGAGCTACATGGCTGCTGTTTAAAATATGTTTTTCTAAACAATAGATACATGCACATGCATACACAGTTGAATCCAAGTTACATTCACATATAACTCTATGTGTGCATGTAAGCTAGCTTAAATTCAAGTCACATACATGTACACATACACACACACACATATATATCATAAACAGGAGTTGAGTAAATTAAAGAAAGTGAAAAACAGTGTGTGCTGAGTGACATGAAGGTGGCTTCTCTATCTCTGACTCCTGTGTTGCAGCAGACCTAGGCAGAACATTTAGAGGGGGAGATCAAACAAACACAGTAGGTCTTTTAGCAAAGAAAAAGAAAGAGAGTGGAGAATTATTTTTTGGTTTTACGGACTGCCTGGTCCAAGGAATACTGAGGCCAGTCTCACATCCAAGGGAATGGTTAGCAGCAGGTAGCCCCTGCCAGGGACCTAATTGCCAATATTGGATGGAAGGCAAAGCTGTAGGTGAACAAGAAACCAGGTTTGTTGCAGATGAAAGAGAGAGGATCTGTTATGAGTGGAGCAGGTAGGGTCCCAGTATGAAGTGGGTACCTTTTGGCAGGCCCTGCTAAGGTATGCTACTAAGCAAACATGCCACATGCAATAGAATTAAAGAGGTTTATTGGTGGGGGAGAGTGAAAGAATGAAAGTGTGGAAAGCTGCACTGGATTGGGGACTTGAGAGAGTCAGGCAGATGAAAGGAAGAGAAGCAAGAGAGAAAAGAAGAGGCAAGAGAGGAAATTAGAGACAAAGAGAGGAGTAAGAGATAAGGCAAAGAGAACAAGCTCTGCCTGGCAGGCCAGTGTCACATAGCTGGTGGTGGAAAGGAACCTGGTGACAGGTAATGATGTAATTGCTTTGGCAGAGGCAGGCTGCTTCTGCCGCCACTACAGAAACTAAGCAGGCTGCTGCTGCTGCAGAAACTAACATTGGAATTCTTTAATGAAAGAAGCAGAGTTAGATGTGTAAGACCCCAGGTTTTTTTTTTCTCTATTTGAGAGAGTTCACTTAACGAAAGGGGAAATGCAGCTTAACAGGATTTATAAAGAAGAAAGAACAAAGGGAGGGCTTGGATTGAAGATAAGAAAAAGCTTAAAAATAGGGTACCCATTTCTATCTATTGGTTTGCTGGCAGAAGTTGCAAAGGTCCCATGAAATATCAGGATATAAGGTGCTGACAAGCAGTTATTTGAATTGATATCTAAGGAGTATAGGGACCAGGTTTGACTGCAAAGATGGTTAAGTTAAGCCTTTAAGTCAGGTGCTAGGTGTAGAGGTCTGCTGTTTGGGGAGCTTGCAGATATGGTGCTAGACACATTTCCCACGTGTGAGGTGGAGAAATAAGATCCAAAGGTCTGGAATTTCTAGCGTCCTGGTGCAGGTGCCTGAATGCTAACACTAACATCTTGTGACAATAGGGGGAAAAAGCCTTTTAGAATCTATTGACTTAGCAGACAAGTACCTTCTACATATCTACAAGCTATGAATGCCATGACATAGTGTCTTGAACTTTTGGAAAGCTTCCCCCATCTTGCTGTACCTGCCTATCTGATGTATCTACCCACTAATGTATTTTAAAGGTGCCTTGAGTTATAATTTTTTTCTGCTGTGTAAAACTAAATAATCTGTGAAACTGCTTCCATGTTGAAGCATGGAATTTAGAGTAGTCTAAATCTGTGTTTCTGGGTCACAGTCCCTCAAAATAGTTCAAGAATAAATGATCTCTTATTCTCTTTAAGATGAGAGCTGTACTTTTTGGATTGACAATTCTCAGGCCACAATGTAGGACCCAGAGAATGATCTACTTTTCATTGGAGGAATCAGCTGAATAGAAACCAGGTACCTGCATGGACCATTGAATCCAGAACACCTGATGTTATTTTCTTAGGTGGATTTTTGCTGAGTTCTTTCCAGGGCTCAAGACCACCCTTTCTTTGGTCAGAGATCCATTTTGTTTATTCTGGGCTGGTTAAGAAGGATCCTACTTTGGTAGATACATTTTTAGTCTGTGTACATGAGCACATACTGAAACCATCAAACTGGACCACTCCATGGGTAGAAAGAAAGGTTTGTTTGGGCAAATTCAAAGCTGCCATGGCTATCTCTTGGGGAACAGAGCATGTAACAAAAGGCAAGGAAAGGCTTGCCAATTTTAAGGAAGCAGGTTCTGGGATATAGGTGGAGAGCTGGTGAGTGGGGAGGAGATGCAAGACAGAATAGCATGGAAGCTAGCATGGAGACTTTTATTTGTGTTGCAGATATGTGTTAATAGGGAACTAGATACTCCATTGCCAGAAGTAGCTAGATACAGGAGCAGATAAAGGAGATGATGGCTCTTTCTGGCAAACAGAAACATACTTTACAAGTTTCTAAGGAAGATTTATGTTAATCCACCACAATCCTTCTCTTTACCTGTTCAGAGTCCATACTGAGCAGATTGCAGTATGTCATGTCAGTGGCACCGCCATTTGAGGGGCCAACCTTGAACCTAACAGTCTGCTTTCAAAGTATATTGTGTTTAGTTGGAGCCTCCAGCTCATTACTGCTTTACTCAGAAAGCGTCATTCTAGTCTCTCTCTTTACAAATCTCACCCACTCAGAGAGTCTCCAAACAAAGGGAAGGCACCAAAAATCACAGTTCTACATTCTTGGTAGCTATGTTAACTTCATCCCTTGGAGTTGTCAGTTACTAAAGCCCCCACCTAAAGTGCTCAGCTTTTGACCATACTTGGGCACAAACCCAACATCATCACTCCTTGCCTAAAACCTATATAATTTCTCTGCTTTAGTATGGGTGTACAGTTTGGCCTCAATCTCTGGGGCTGGAGAACCCACGAAGGAATTGCTTTGCTCAAATAAACCTGTTCTCATATTTTTTTCAATTTTGCTTGATCTGTCTCACTGCATCAGTGGAGAAACCTGTTATCTGGAGGCAGAAAAACATATCATATTGTTTAAGACTTTTATGTGTCTGGCATCCTTCAATTTAGCAAACAGATGTTTTTGTTATCTTGAGCAAACTAGCTTGTTTACATAAGTGAAATCATGTAGTTAGCAATGTGACCCATATCTTACATGAACAACAGTTTAAAATTGTACAAGACCAGACAATTCTGAGAAGAGCCCCAGGTATTCTGAGAAACCATTGCTCTTGGAAAAACTGGCTGATAGATCCCATTCTCATGGGTTTAGCCTTTATAGGCTAAAGATACTCTTTTGTTTTATAGATCTCTCTCCTTCTCTTTTTTTTATTCTCTTAATACATTCCAACCAAAGTTTCCTCTTTCATCACTCCTTCCATTACCCCATCCCCGGATCTATTCCTCCTCCATTTCCCTTCAGAAAAGAGCAGGCCTCCCAGGGATATCAATCAAAGATGGCATAACAAGTTATAGTAAGACTAAGTACAAAAACTCATTTCAGGTTTGGGCAAGGCAATTGAGTAGGATGAAAAGGGTCACAAAGGCAAACAAGAGTCAGAACACCCCCACTCCTACTATTAGGAGTCTCATAAAAACAAGCTAACATCCATAACATATTTGCAGCGGACCTAGTGCAGACCCATACAGTCTCCATGATTACTGCTTCAGTCTCTGTAAGCATCTATGAGACCTTCTTTATTGATTCTGTGGGCTATGTTCTCCTAGTGTCTTCAACCTCTCTGGATCCAACAATTTTTTGTTCCCCTCTTCCATAGGGTTTCCTGAGCTCTGAGGAAAGGGACCCAATGGAGGATGGAGATCACCTTTGGGCTCTCCCCGTGCCTCATATTTGGCTGTGGGTCTCTGTATCTGCTTTCATATCCTACCAGAGGAAGCTTCCCTGATAATGAGTATAACAGAATATCATTAGGAACCATTTATTGATTTTATAAATTCTTTCCTAGCTCTCTGGGCTGTCCAGTCTCTGGTTTCTGGTCATCTAGGCAGTGTTGGGCATGGGCTCCTTTTTCTGGTATGGGCCACAAATAGACTCGTCATTGGTTGGCCGTTTCCATAAGATCTGTGCCTCCATTGCTCCAGCTTGTCTAGCAGGCAGGATAAATTGTAGGTTGATGATTTTGTGGATGAATTAGTGTCCCAGTCCCACCACTGGAAGTTGCCTAGTTACAGAAGATGGCCAGATCAGGCTTTGTATCCTCCATTACTAGGACTCTTCATTAGGATCACCCTGTAGAATTCTGGGAGTGTTTACTGCGCTGTTTCTACATAGCCTCCTAAATGCCCTGCAATTCCAGTATTCTTGTATTCTCTCCATTCCTACCTCCTACCTCAACCTGATCCCTTCCTGTTTTCATTCTCAACCACCCTCAGTCCATCATCAAAATATATTCTATTTTCCCTCACCTGGGATTTTATGAAATGGTGGGTGGGAGGCCTTGGAGAGTTGGGCCAAAGTACCCCAGTGGGTTTGGGAAACACACCATCCAGATGTGGCAGTGTGCTGTGGTATAGAGGTGGAAAGTGACTCACACCATGCACTCACATTTCCACATGGAAAGTTTATTATTAAAGGGGGAGAGAAAGGGAGAGAGAGAGAGAGAGAGAGAGAGAGAGAGAGAGAGAGAGAGAGAGGTGGGAACTACTTCTGGTGAGAGGGAGGAGAAAGAGCAAAGGGGGAGGGGTGTTTCTTAAAGGGGACTTTACATAAGATGATGTCAGGATGCTGGGCAGGTCCCCAAGGGGTGGGTCTCTAAGGGGCAGTACAGAATATTAACATTCCTCCATTTTTTGATTATTATAAAAAGGTGAGTTATAGATAGCAAGTTGGGGGGAATGAGGGTGTTGAATTCTCAAGACTGCTTCCTGCTGACAAGGGGCTAAGTGGGAGGAAGTTAGGAGTCAGGGTTATCTACAGCATGATGTGTGAATGAAGAAGCATTTAGTTAGCCATATTCTGGAGACACTTGAGGGAGATGAGAGGCAGGTTGCTAGGGGAAAAAATAGATTATTAACATCAGCCCCATGAGCAGGGTTAACCAGGGAAAAGTGATAACTGCCAGAAAGAATGGAATGGAAGAGTGCCCTGGTTGTAAAGGAGATGCAAGGGTGAATGAGTGAGACATGTAAGCAGATATGCCCTTCATTGGGACATCTTGAAAAACCAGGTTCCAGTTACTAGGTAGGTGTCCGCTTGAGCCTGAAGAAGTACCAGCAGTGAAGTCCCAGGAGCTTGGCAAGATTGTACACCAAATTGAGGGATGATGTGTTCTAGTACAGGAGCCATGACATCTGCTGTTTCTGTGGAGGTGGAAAATGCCCCCATCCTGTAAAAGTGTCAACAAGTTAGGAGATAATGGACTTTTTATGAGTGGGCATGTGGGTGAAGCCAACCTGCCAGTATTTGCCCAGCTGGTGTCCTTGGTTGGTGCAGTGGCTGGTGATGTATCTGGAGGGTCTTTGAGGGCCTTGCCTTGGCACAAGTCTGGCAGGAGGTGTGGATCTGTGCAGGAACCTGCAAATGACTATAAAACAACTGGAACAGATTTACATCTTGGCATCATAGCAAAGCTATGGCTTTGGGGTAGAAGGTATGAACATTTTTCCAGGGCCTAGTTTCAACCAAATGAAACACATCTTTAAATCTACAGCCAAGGGAAATTTACTGAGTGGAAGTAGTTGAGTGAGTGAAGGAGGAGGGAGGCTTCCCTACCACCTCCAATGCTAGCCTGTTTCTAAAAGGTGGGACTAGTAAAGTCCATAAAAACCTTGGAGTTGAGGGAGAGAACCATTAAAAATGGCAAACATCATCAGATCTGAAAAGGATAAATAAGTGAACAGAAGTGAGATAGCTTTCCTATCTCCATATAAATAAATCTTAAAGCACCTTACTGAGAGAAGTCATTGCAAAATGAGTTTAAATCTCTTTTTTAGTCTGGTAGCAAGGTGAACTGTGTCTAGAATTAGCATTGGCTCTAAGAGAATGAGACATGTGAATTTTACATAGAGAACTGAGAAGGCAGCTGAAGCAAAGCATGGTTGTCAAATGGCATCAGAGATCTGACAAGGATAAATTATACAAACAGCTTTTGAATCTATTAAAAATGACAAGAACCAGTCCACACCAAATTAGCCATATACAGGTCTCCACATCATTGCAGGCAGAAGTATCAGAACAACATCAATCTTTGGCTGCCAGGCCTATAAGGTATGAGTTTTTCCCATCAAAGGGGGACATAGGGAAGACTGATCTAACTTTGTCTAGGCAAAAGGTTTGCAATTAATTCTCTGATGTCCTGTTGCTTGTCCACAGTCTGGGCTGGGTCCTGGCTGCAGGCATCACATTGGGACATCTTGCCCAGAGGTCAGCATTGTCATAATTCAGGTGGAGACATCATGGTGCCTCATAATCTTCTTCTTTAAAGACCTTTGTCACTGCTGTGATCTGGGAGTCTCTGTCTGATATAATAAGCTTTTTGATCAACATTTTAAATGCCATATTCTGCAGGTCTCTGAGCATTTGAGGACTGTCTGTCCATTAGGTATGAACAACTTATTATCATCTTGTGTTCTCTAACAGTCTTCAATATGTTAGCAGCTTTCATAAGACTAGGACTTACTGTCTCCTGAGAAGGCAAAGAAGAGTGACAGGGGAAAGATCCCAGAGTCAAATGGGAACAGGAAAAATTGGTTTGTGAGTTGGGGTGTGGCCCAACTCTGGAGAGAGGACACTCTCAGGGGACCAGAAATTCCATTATATAATATATATAATATATATAATATATATAATTTATCTTTTAAATATATCACATATCTTATTTATTAAACATATGCCATCATTTATTTAAATTCTCTAGAAGCTTGGAGTTGAATACTTGGCAAAGATATAGGTGTAAATGTGTAAAAGTCTAAGTTAGTCTTTGTTAATCTGAACAGATAAATTTCATACCAATCTAATATATTTGAGGCTTGTTGTTTCCTTACTCTAGAAAGAGATAAAATGAACAGAGAGCTCATTAGAAACTAAATTTATTTTTCAATCTTAGTAAACCTCAGTAAAAGATGACTGCTAGTCATGTGGCTGTCTACATCATGATGAGGTCAAGGGAACAAAATCAAATATTATTTTGGCTTAATCTAACATTAACCTTAAAAGGTCTTACAATAAAAAGAACCCCAGAGCCAAATATTGTAGTGAAAGCTGAAATATCAGAGAAGCAGAACAAGCCAGTCACAAGTTCTTACCTCTACAAAATCCTCAGTCTCAGAGAGACTTCCTGTTTAGTCATACCTTATATACCTTTCTGTGCTCTGCTATCTTACTACCTTCCTAGTGCTAGGATTAAAGTCATGTGCCACCATACCTGGCTCTGTCCCAGTGTGGCCTTAAACTCACAGAAATCCAGATGGATCTTTGCCTCCTGAATGAAAGGATTAAAGGCATGTGCTACCACTGCCTGACCTCTGTGTTTATGATAGTCGCTGGAAACCTTTATTGGGGTACACAATATAATACCACATTTCTCCTTTTTTTGTCTAAAGTAATAAAAGAAGGTTATAACTAATATAAGAAAAACTATATACAAGTACAGTAACTATATACAATATACACAGGCAATAAATACATCAACATTGTCTAGTCCATTTGCATTTGACAAATTCAGATAAAATATTCCATTATCTGTCCTATTTTAATGGGTACAAAATGTACCTAATTTACTTTCTATCCTAACTTGTATTACCAACTGAAAATTATCTCTTGATGTCATTCAAATTTATACATTTTATATATCTTTAGTGAGTTTCTGGTCTCAATTTCTTAACAAGGAAAACTAGAACTATAACTGTCTAATCATCAACTCCCTCAGAGACCCAAGAAGGAAATAATATTAATTGAGTAAGGAAGAAGTGCAAACAAGCAACTTCTAAAACATGTGAGAAATGACAGAAACAGCTGGCTGCCTGGACAGTCACCCAAGGTTTCACTGCAATGTTGGTGTATCCATCTTTAGCCTACAGGCCTAGCATATCTGACAGACTCATCTGAGAAGCAGGATTTTCTAAAGAGCCTTCCTACCTTGTCTTGGCAACATTCAGCAGTCCTTTCTTTTATGTCCTGCTTGTTCATTTTGAACAGCATAGTGTCAGCAGTTGAGGCAAGGATGTTTTCTTGCTCAGTGGCTAACTTTTGCCACAAAGTAAGTAAACTCTATATGGAGTTTCTTCATTGCCAATCATCCCCGAGTAGCTTGGTACTGCCAGGAGAAGACATGACTCATTGTCATTAAAAAAATCTATATTATTATAACATCTTAAATGCCATGTTTAGTAGATCTCTGAAGTGTTTGAAGATGACCTGTCTATCTAAAATGTATTTCTGCTTGACCTTGAAAACATAACTAATATGACTACAAGCTCAATTGTAATGATTAATTATTAACCTGCATTTCTTAATTATCCTAAATAGCTGGTAATAACTTTCAAGGACTAGAAAACTGCACTATAATTGTTAAATGAACTGTATAGGTACAATACCTTGAGCAAGATTAGAAATAATGTACAGTATTTTCTATCAAAATCAATCTCAAATTTGTGTCAATATACATAATTTGTATACAACATACAAAAATACTATCCCATGTAAATATTTAAAATTAGTAGTTGCTTTTTAAATGTAGATTCAATAATCTACCTTTTAATCTTATCATATCTATATTCTCTTGTTTTTCTTTTCAGAGAAGATTCAATAATATACCTCTTATCTATATTCTCTTTTTTTTTCTTTCATTTTTTAAACTAAGAAAGTTTATATATATATATATTATATATATATATATATAATTTTGATATAAAGTTCATACCTTAAGAAAAGTTTTAAAGAGTCAGAATAAATCCAAAGTATTATGAGAATAGTGGCAATAGAATAGTCCATTAATTTTGGTTTTTCTTCTGTCCTATATCAGGTGACTCTTTTGACATGATAGAGATATTTTGCATTTTCTTCTAATAAGCATGCTTGAGTTTAGAGGAGAGAGTCATGCTCCAACTCCAAAGCCAGCTTTAATTTTTAATTGAATTGAGACTACATGAAGACCATTTGCATTATGTGTCTGTAGAGAACAGCAGAAAGAAACATTTAGGAAGACTTATGAAATTGTTTCCTGTTAGATATGTGATATACCAATAGGCTAATTTACTCTTTTTATGGGGACACTTTTTTTCTGGAAGATTTGTCCTTTTTCTTCAGATGTCTCATTTGTCCATGTTCTTCTGATTCCTTAGCCTTCATTCTCCTGAAAGACAAAAATCCCTTCCCCAACCTTAACTTTGTGGAGGTTCCCTTTGGGCAAGTTATAGCTGATTAAATGAAAAGCATTTGTTAGTGGTATAAGTTAGTTTAAATTGAATGATCATGCTGGTTCATGAACTAACTCCTCTTCTAATTAAGAAGTATCTCTTGTTCAAATTGTACCTTTATCAATTTTTGTGGTATCCATAGCTTTTCTTCTCCTGTAGAAACAAAAGCAAAACCTCATCCCCAACATAATATATATCATGGTTTCCATTCTGAAGATAGCAAATCTTTAAAGTACATAGGCTGATTTAATTCTGTAGTTTTTTTTCTGTTATTCAATGTCTCTCCACAGCCATTGTTCCTTTCTCATTAGCATTGAGGAAATTCATAGTTAATAGAGCATTATGTAATCTATTTCTGGGGGTTTTTGTTACCCCTTTCTGTTTACTTAGCACATCCTTTAGAATTCAATCTGATCTTTCTATGACTGCTTGGCCTGTAGGATTGTATGGTATACCTGTAATATGCTTTATATTGTAATAAGCAAAAAACTGTTTCATTTTACCAGAGACATATGCTGGAGCATTGTCACTTTTAATTTGTACAGGTATACACATGATGGCCATAACTTCTAGCAAATGTGTGATTACAGAATCAGCTTTCTAGGAACCCAGAGCAGTTGCACATTCAAGTCCTGAATAGATATCGATGGTGTGGTATACATATTTCAGTTTTCCAAATTGTATAAAATGAAACACATCCACTTGCCATATTTCATTCCTCTGAGTATCCTTCAGGTTACATCCTGCTGGTTTAATTGTAAAAAGAATAAGTAGGACATTTTCTTATAATTTCCTTAGCTTGTTGCCAGGCTATAGAAAAATCCTTTTTAAAACCCTTACTATTAAGATTTTTTTTTTAATTCTGAGGCCTCTAGCACTTTTTCTATCAATAGTTTATCAATCTCATCAGTATCTTGTACTAGAGGGCCTGGCAGACCCATATGGGATCAGATATGAGTTATTGTTTTGATATATCTTTCTGTATGCTGTGAATATATGTTGTTCCCATTGTTTAATAAATAAGCTGCTTTGGCCTATGACAAGGCCACTTAAACTCAGTTGGGATATCCAAGCAGAGAGACAAGAAAGAGAAAGGTGGAGTCTGGGGGGGGATG